>NW_017100087.1:552796-554153 GCF_001412225.1 Nicrophorus vespilloides | reverse complement strand
GCAACGAGAGCGGCGAAAGCAATGATCTGCAAATTATTTGATTATTGTTTATTCCAATCACTAATGTACACTTTTTAACGCACCAATTTCATGGTTGTGTTGTAGATCTGTCGAATCAACTGACTATGATACAAGCTATCAATGGAACTGCTTTTATACTCTTTTCTAGTTGAGAGAAAAAAATGTTCATTGGTGTTGGTCTGTTACAAAATAATGCGAGAAGTTGTGTTACGTAAAGGTTACAGCATCTGGTCGCTTCACTTTTACTTAAATTAATGTTCGCATTTTAATTCTTTAATTACAAAAAATAAGAATAGTTTGGAATGTGTAAAATTGGGTCACAACTTTTTAATATTTTTTTCAATTTATTGAAAGAAATTAAAGAAATAATAATTATTTCAAAATCAAAATTATAAACGCAAACAAAAATTGTAATTCAAAATCAATAAAATTTGACCAATGACATAAAATATTAAACAAAAGTGTTTTATATTTTTGAATCTTCTACATTTGCTTATATTCCTATACAAATTACACATTACATTTTTGTTAATATTTAAATAAGTAAATAATTGTATAAATAATAATAATAATAATTGATTGGCCAAACATCAATACATAAGAAGAAGAAAAAAGAAGTACAATTTATACATAAATAAATTTTAACATACAATAAAAAAATATATATTAATAGGCTGGCCAAAGGGCTAACGACCGAGGTCTTTCCGCCCTTGTATAAATATTTTTTCTAAATATTTATATTTTCAGATTTTCAATTTATTATTATTTTTTATTTGATATATTTAATATACTAAGAAAAATTTGGGACTTCAAATGAAATCAGAATAACAACTATAACAATTCCCTGAACTTATTTAAATTACTTAAAATATTACAAAAGCTATGTGAAATGATCTATTAAATATCTTTATTGGTCACAATTATCGACCAAAGACTGTCTGCTCCAAATGAATATTTGTACTTGGTTTTATTTAACTGACAAATAAATAATGTTTTCTATAATAAAACAAATTTTAATTTATATTAAAGCCCAAATTATTCATTTTTTTAAATGTAATTATAAAATAGTTTTTAAATCTGTAACTTTTTATAATATTGTTAAAATATTCAAATAATATTTTATAATTTTAGCTAAGGGAAGATATTGAAAACGTAAATATTTTATTAATATAATTTATTTTTATTCTTTTACGATTTTATAATAAAGTTTTGTAGACTATTTACATCACAATTCTATAAATTTATATTCAATGTTCGGCTTTTGGGAGATGTTCGCCTTGTGGCTGGAAACCGTTCTCATCAGCAACATAGGTTACAGTGTAAGTTTGACCATCAG
>NW_017100087.1:539049-552779 GCF_001412225.1 Nicrophorus vespilloides | reverse complement strand
GTCCTTCTTCGGAAGCGGAGATTCCGTTGCTGGTCTCATAACTAAAAATATATTTATACATTAATTCTAATCCAAATCCACAAAAATATTGTAAACTACGATTGTTTGAATCCTTCAACGCCGATGTTTTCCAATTCTTGTCTAACTACGTAAGCATCCTTTTCGTCTTTGTGTTGTGGAGCAGCCAAAGCTACGGCAACGAGAGCGGCGAAAGCAATGATCTGCAAATGATTTGATTATTGTTTATTCCAATCACCAATCTACACTTTTTAACGCACCAATTTCATGTTTGTGTTGTGTTTAGTTGTTGATTCAACTGAATGTGATCAAAACTTCGAATGAAACACCTTATATACAAATCATTTTGTTATATAAAAAAAAACTATCCACATCAACGTTGTACTCTTTCTAAATATAAGAGAGATCACATTAAAGGTCAGAGCACCCATTCCATTCATTTTTATAGTACAAATGTAATTTATTAACAAAAATAATATTTTTGTATAAGTTTTTATAAATATATTTATTTTAGATTTGAATTGTTTCATTTTTTTATCGAAATAGTTCAGTATGTCAATAGCATTTTCATTTCATTATTTCAGCATAAGAAAAATATAAGTCATATTTTATATATTAATTGTTTCTCTTCAATCTGAAAGAAATATCTCAGTGGATAGACCATACTTGTAGCAAATACAAATATTTTAATAAAGAGAAACTTTATAATTTCATATTTATTTAAGATAAATTATATTACATATTGCAATTTTTATAAATTATTGTATGTATTAATTATTAATTGATCTATAATTAAGATTATTTTATTATTTAGTTTAAATATTTGAATGTACAAATAACAAGAAATACGGAAAGACCTCGATCGATAGCCATTTGGCCAGTCTTTTCATATTTTTTTTAATTTTTTTTGGGAGTTGTTATTATTTAGTTGTTAATTTATCATTTATTTATTTGTAGAATGTATTTTTTTTGTATTGATGTCTGGCCAATAAATTATTATTATTAAGAATATGCATATNACTTTTTTAGCAAAAATAATTTGGTTTTAATTTTCTTATTATCTTATTTTGTTATTCTGTTGAATTTGTTATTGCTAATTTGTTCCAAGAGACGCTAATATTACTAAAAAAATAAGACCGTAGTAGTTTGGCTCGAATTAAGGCTAATTGAAATTTATAAATGAAAAAACCTAGGTCGTAAGCCCTTTTAAACAGATTGTTTCTAATAAGTATTTTTAAATAAATAAATAAAAATTTATAAATTTATCGTGATTTTAAGAAATTAATTTGACAAGTTGAATTTCTTAAAAGGTTTATTTCTAAGTAATTACGTTTATTATAAAACACACAAGCTTTATTATGTATAAATGAATTTGCAGAAAAAAAAATTGTTGGAAATTTATTTTGCTGCAATTTTCTTCTATAAATCAACTACTATGTATTTACACATATTTCTTTCATGTATTTTGTAGCTTCAATTGTGGTACTTGTGAAATTATGTTAAATATAGGAACTGCAGTTAAATAAAATACATATGTTTATGTTTCAAAAAAATAATTTAATTTCAACTAGTCATTAGATTTTCAGTCATTATCGTTCTGGTTTAGTGGTCAGCTTTTGGGATGTGTTCGCCTTGTGGTTGGAAACCGTTCTCATCAGCTACATAGGTTACAGTGTAAGTTTGGCCATCAGCACCAATGTAAGAGAATTGTCCACGGACGGCGATGGCTTCGTTTTCAGTTCCAGCGTTGATCACATGTCCTTCTTCGGAAGCGGAGATTCCATTGCTGGTCTCATAACTAAAAATATATTTGTACTTTAATTCTAATCCAAATGCACAAAAATATTGTAAATTACGCTTGTTTGAATCCTTCGACGCCAATGTTCTCCAATTCTTGTCTAACTACGTAAGCATCCTTCTCGTCCTTGTGTTGTGGAGCAGCCAAAGCTACGGCAACGAGAGCGGCGAAAGCAATGATCTGCAAATTATTTGATTATTATTTATTCCAATCACCAATGTACACTTTTTAACGCACCAATTTCATGTTTGTGTGGTTTAGTTGTTGATTCAACTGAATGTGATCTAAACTACGAATAAAACATCTTTTATAGGCAAGAAATTTTTATATAAAAAAAAATATCCGCACCAACGTAGAACTCTTACTAAATATAAGGAGTGAGATATTGCATCAAAGGTCAGAGCACCTATTCCATTCATTTTTATTATCTAATCACAAATGTAAATTATTAATAAATATAACATTAATTTTATATCACAACCCATTGTTTTTTTTATAAATCAATATGTTTCTTTTAGTTTTAAATTATTTCACTTTTTTCTCGAAATATTTCATTTTAAGCTTAGCAAATTTAATCAAAATATTTTAATTTATTTCGATAATAAGAATATAATTTTATATCTGTCATATATAAAACATACATTATAACTATTAATTAACAGTTTTTCTATATAGTTTGATTTAATATAATGATTTTTAAGAAGTAAAACAATGTATAATTTGACCTGATATGGTCTATTCAACGTTAATAGTTAAGAGAATACTGAGTAGACACAAAAGTTTTAATTTAATTATAATAATCATGTAAGATTACTTGTCTCTTTTGTAGTTTTTTTTTTATATATCTTAATTAGGAGAATATAGAGTACAAACAAAAGTTTTAACTTGATTATAATCATCATATAAGAAATAAGGGTGTTGTCTCTTCTGTAGTTTTTAAAATATCTTAAATTATTATAGATTTGTTCAAGTTTTGGCTTAAATTAAAAATAAAATATTTCTGCTCCAGTTTTCATAGAAATTTTTGTATGTATTGTAAAAATTAATTTAATTATTTAAATTTCTGTTATAATATAAAAAAATCTATATTTAGAGCATTCGTGTAGATTGTATAACTATTTCAATAAATATTATTTATTTTATTTTCTGGATTTTTCTTTCTCAGTTTTAATTCTTAATCAATAAATCATTCTATTTTTACGTGTAATTTCAGTGTCAAATTGCGTTAATGCAATTAGATATACTTGTCTAATATATTTTAAAGCTTCAATTGAAGATTTGGTGAATAGAAAGGAGAAAAACTTAAATAAAATAAATATTTATGTTTTAAAAATAATTTAATTTCAACTAGTAATTAGCATTTCAGTCATCATCATTAATATGTTTAGTGATCGGCTTTTGGGATGTGTTCGCCTTGTGGTTGGAAACCGTTCTCATCAGCTACATAGGTTACAGTGTAGGTGACACCATCTGGGCCAACGTAGGAGAATTGTCCACGGACGGCGATGGATTCGTTTTCTTGGCCGGCGTTGATGACTTGTCCTTGCTCAGAAGCGGAAATTCCGTTGCTGGTCTCATACCTAGAACGCATCAGATACAATGAAGAAATCTGTACAACCAAAGTTTAAAAAAATATCTATTCTTACGCATGTTGGTATCCATCGACACCGATGTTATCCAACTCTTGCCTAACGACGTAAGCATCCTTCTCGTCTTTGTGTTGTGGGGCGGCAAGAGCCACGGCTACGAGAGCGGCGAAAGCTACGATCTGCAAAACGGATAATTACAATTACAAACTCTCTAATTACCTTCGCAACATTACATACCAATTTCATTGTTAAGTTGTTTATGGTTCTTTCGATTGAACTACGAGCTTGGATTTGCCAGAAACCACATTTATACGAAAATTTTGCCCCACCACCGAAATAAGGATGCTCCACGACCTTTGCGTAACGAATTTTTATTACAATTCTCTGCTATACTTTTATTATACAAATTCCATAGATATTTATAACTCTATTACCAGCATTTTACTTGAGGCATTTCTCCAATGAAGGTGTTATGTTGTCTACCTCAATTAAAATACCAACAATAATAAATCATTTTAAACAGCCATCAATTTCATAGCTTCTGTTCCTAGATGTTATTAATAATTAGTATTCTACAATTAAAGTATCCAAACATTCTACTTTCAAATTAATCTTTAAACAACATATACAAATTTTATATCTGCTATTATTTACGTAATAATAGTAATAAAAATATGATTTGTATTTAATGCAGAAAATCATATGGTCTAATCAACAGATGTTTTTTTAATTACATGACTTTACTTTCAAAAATTTAATTAAATATTTAAAAAAAAGCAGATTTTACCATTAATTACATTATTTTAACAAGTATTCTTATAAATTGGGAATAATTTTACCAAATTAGACGTTTTTTCTTGTCATAATTAAATAGCTCACAAAATATAAAGACGTCATGGATTTATTATGATAAAAATATGTTACAAATTATAAAAAAAAATATAATTTAAAATTGTAAGAGAAGATATTACATGTCTTAGCATTTATAAATCCTTCAGTATATTTTACTCTTCTTGTTGTTGCTTCTTCCAGTTGTTTTGTTAAAATAAAATCATTTATTGTATCAAAAATAGTATAAAACACAAAAACACAATAAAAAATGAACCAAATATCGGCCAAATATCACAAATTCGAGAGTGCAAAAGACTTAATCCGCTTTCAAAATAAAGATTAGCCGAATTTTGTTCATTGACGCAACAACGATTCCATTTTTACAATTTTACAAATATTGCTTCAGAATATGGCAATGTGAAATAATTGATAAACTCATTTTATTTTATTTATTTGAAAAATCTTCATATAATCACGAATATTAGTGTGTTGTGTTTTAAATATATTATTTGAGAAATATTAAAAATAAATGTAATAATTATTGAATATCAGTTTGCTTATTGAAGAAAAGAAATTCAGTTCGAAAACCGAGGTTTATAATCTACTAACTAACTTTATGTATAAAATTTCTTCTCAGCGTGATATGTCTGCTTTATATCCGGGTATAAACAATTCGTTGTTTATTCATCAATCAATATTCACATTCACTTCTCTTAATTTAAATAATATAATACAAATTTCTTTCAATAGTTTACTCTTTGTAAAGTATTTTTCTATATTATTTAATTAATTTAATAATGGAAGTGATACCGATAAAATTGGCAAAAAGTTGTGTTGAGTGTCCTTGAACATGCGGAACATTTGAAGATGTTTTCATTTTTCAAATTCCAATTCTATAATAGAAAAAACAAATAGTAGAGATCAAATATGCAGACGATCAAAAGAAAGAAACAAAATACACAACCAGTCTTTGCATAATTTGGCATTTTGAGATCTCCAAAGTGTATGGATTTAAACATTACTAAATACTCTTGTAAAGATTCCTCGTAAATAACGTTGGGTATGAATTATCCGCACGGTAGGATAATTAAGCGATGCGTTTGATGACCTCAAAAAAAAAACGTAATTATACGTTCGAGGGAACTTTTGGTTTCAATCAAATTATCTCGAGACCATTGAATTTACATAAATCTGATATTTTCGTATTATATAAGTTTTGTTGCATCAATTTTGAAGGAGCACAATCATTAAATTATTTATTTTCTTTGGTTTTTGTTGCCATTAGTTTCTACAATGGGATTCCATGAACCTGGATTACATAATTACATCGTCTGTAATCGTGTCACGAGCCTAAGCAAATTGTTGATTCGGCGATTTTTTTTAAAGAATTTTTTCTTTCTCCTGATCTACCGTTCGATTCATATCTAATGAATCATTGAAACACCGTTAAGACTGTTACGAAATTCAAATTTAAAAAAAAAATCAAATTATCACACAGGACATTGATCCTTTGTCAAAATTAAAGTATCTTAAAGCTTTGTGAAATTAACGATAACAAAAAAATTAACATTATTCAATAACAAATCTAATTTAATAAAAAGTGAAGGTTTACAAATCATTTTTTTTCTTACATAATTTGAATATGCAAAAATATTGATTTTTTAAAATTTTGAAACGTTAATCTGGTAATCAAATTAATGCAAATACAATAAGAGTGCAAGAAAAAAAATCATCAAAAATTTGATTTACAAAAATATTTTATATAATTTATGGATTTGGTGCACGGTCTCAGTTATGTAATTCCATGCTAATTAGTATATTCATATTTGATAATCATAAAATACTGGTTTCGAGAAGCGTCTGTAATGTACTAAAAAAAAATTGAAGCTGAATTCTAACTAGAAAGGTCATATTTTAAATTGATTGGTGAGGAGCGGCGTCTTCTATTCATAAATTATAAAAAAAAATTGATAAAAATGTATTCAAGTCAATATCAAACATGAGACTTATATATACATATTTTCCTATGGAAAATGATTAAATGATTACAATTTTGGAAATATCATTCTTCTAAGGAATCTTTCAAATTGTTGTTTTTGTTTTTAAGGATTTCAAATTATTTCACAATGTGCAGACAATCGTTAATGCATAGATGAAGTAATGCAAAAAGTAGTACTTTGTTGAAAAAGAAAGAAGATTTACCATAAAATCTAAGAAACCTTGAATTGACAAACCTTGAATGTCTTCAAATCTCTTTCCAAACTCTGTCTACAATACTTAAAATTCCTCCGGAAATCATTAATATAGTCTCTTCAATTCATAAATTATCGCAAGAAAAAAAGATCAATCTTGATCCGATATAAACAACAGTTTCTTTTCAATGTAAATGTAATACAGATGTCCTTGCGCATCGCTACATTTCTATATAAAACCCGTTTTGTTTTATCTAAATGTTGTTATAAATAAATATATATATATATATTATAATTACTCTTCATTTTTTTATGATGCATATCAGAGTGCAGATTATAAATAAATGATGAATGTAGTGAACGAAGAAGGAAAAACCAGAATTCCGACGACCTACCCGATCCTTTTAGAAATCAAAAGAAAGTTTATCTGATGAGTAAAATAATGACCTCGGATTAAATAAGATGATTAACATATATACCATATGATGTGGATATCGTGAAATGGACAGTGATTGAATTGCGATTTGCAATTGAAGTTTTTTTTAATTGTCTTGGGATATATGGGTGGACGTAAATTTCTGTTGAAATTATTCTTTAATTTATTAATATGTTAGTAAATGATGAATTTATATGCAAATATGTGCATGAAATTTTATTTATATGCTAAATTGATCTTCCCATGAGTAGTGTCACACCGCCAAAGAATTTGAAACATCCTAACCTTTTCTTGAGCATTATTATTATGGATGAGACAACGATTCTAATTGAATATGTTGTAACATTATTTATATTGTATTGTTTTATTTTTATATATATTTATACTATCTATTAAGAAGTTCTCATTATTTTTTATTAGTCATACTGCAATTGAAAGATCTTTTTTCTATAAAAGGTTGCGTTCTTTTAGTTATTACTTATTGTATACATTTATTCATTTATACATACATTTATATAATAAGTATTGTTTTTTTTTTCAAAATATTTTAATCATTTTACAAAAAAATATAAAATGGTCACCATATTTCATTACTTTATGTTCTATCATATATAAGTTGGTAAATTTGACAGACTTTTATAGTGCATTAAAAATTAATAACGGACAAACCAAATAGAATACAGAGAAACAAATATTGAAGTAAAATAATTATTACTTATTGTAAATTGTTTTTTTGTTGGAAAATCCACTTTATTTCGCAAATCACAATTTTTATATTCGAGTAAATTTTATGAATGGAATACCGCGTAGCATACAAACTATTTGGAATTTATTTGTGCTATAAATACAGTTAAAAAATAATGATGCACTGGGTTTTTCTCACAGATTGAATTCATATTAAATAAATCTGCGTATTAGTGTAATTTATTTATTTATAACGTATTAGTTTTAAATAATTTATTTAACATATGGATCAAAATAATATTAATTTTGGTGATTGAGACAATTAATTGCATAATTGTACAAAATATTATCATCAATATTATATTTATAGAAACGAGCATAGATTCTGGATATCTTCTACTTCCTGTGCAATTGTCTAGGAAAAGTATAAGTTAGTTGAATCCTAGACACAATTTGTTAGTACATTCTTTTATATCATTTTTTTAGAAGATTTAATTACCTTTTTCGGTTATATGTATGAGTGAAATAAGTTTTTATTTTCTTTATCTACTAAGTAAAAAAAATAAGTGAATGGAAAATATTTAAACACTACGCTTTTCAAAGTAAATAAAGATTTCTTCAATTTTAATTAATTAATTGTTAATATTAAAAAGTTATAGCATATTATATATATAAAATAAATGTTTTGCTAACAAAAATCCTGCAATTGAAATAGTTTTGAAATATATATTTTTTTACAATTTTTAATTATTTCTATTGTTCAAATTATTAAAAAGTTTCTCTCTCGATTTACTAAAAAATATACTTATTGGGTTATATTTAATGATTGAATAAAAATCTGTTAATTTAGCAAATATTTTTTTTATTGATATACATTTTATGTACTTTATTTGTTGCTACAATTCTTATACTTGTTTTGTAATTAGAAAACTAGGTACAAAATATTGAGTTTTATTTTATAAATTCACCACTATATTTTATGCAATATTCAATTTCTTTCAATTTTTCCGGTTTGCAAGTAACCACAAGATTTTTCTTTTTTTTAATAAGTCTTATTACTTTACCAAATCTGCATGTAAGAGACTGATTATTTTCTGTTATTAAATATTGACTTAGATTTGTTAAATATAACTATTAATTAAAATAGATTTTGTTTCTATTTTCTAGTTGGAAGAGTAAACACAATAAAACAATGATTATTTTCTTAAATTCTTTACAATTTTTTATTGAGGTGCAATTATGTACAGTGTGTATATTTTTTTTGAATTTCAGTCATTAGAGGAAATTAAGCTTGCGGAATATGGGCTCCCTGTGGTTGGAAACCGTTCTCGTCGGCGATGTAGGTGACGATGTAAGTGACACCATCCGGTCCTACGTACTTGAATTCACCCCTGACTGCGATGGCTTCGTTTTCGCTTCCTGCATTGGTAATTTGGCCCTGTTCGTTGGCAGCAATACCGTTGCTGGTCTCGTAGCTATTACACAAAAATATATGTTTACATTTGATAATAGTTTGATGAAGAACTTACGCATAGTTGAAGCCATCTACGCCGATGTTCTCAGAGTCGTATTTGTTGATCACGGCATCCTTGTCGGCTCCCTGCGGTGCGGCCAAAGAGGCGGCGAGGACTGCAGCGAAAACAATTACCTATAAAACAAGAAACAGTATTTTTCAGCTTTAATAAATCCAATGAAAAGGCTCTCGCGTTCGTTATTCTGACTGAATCGGGCACTCACGAATTTCATGTTTGCGAATTTTGTAGTTGAGTTTATCACAGAACTGTGCCATCCGTACCACAGCGAGTACCTTATATACACCGGGTAAAAGGTGCAATTGCCAGCCCCTTCCACGAGGTCGCAGATCCTCCGCATTCAGGAGTTGACCGCCGCACTGACCTTTGGGATGAGGCACATCAACCATTCGTTCTACAAATTCCCGTCCTCCTCACAACCATGCACATCCACTGCGTTATATAACATGATATAATGGAGCGATTTTTTGCGCCTACTCTTCGGTGCCATCCATCCACCATATCGATATCTCGCAGATGGTACATTCGGCAAAATTTGAGCAGCTTTATTAAAAGTAATTGTCCGTGCGAAATGTCAGGCTTTTCGCAGATACACGCCGCATTATACGAATTAATTGATTCATTTCATTATTATCATTTTATCAATTAATGCCTTAGCATTTCAACTGGTCGCATTTCATCGCATTCGAACGTGCAACTTTTAATTGACTTTTCACGCAACTGTATAAAAAATACATTCATTTTTCTTTCTCTATCTACACCATTAAATTTCCATACATATTGCTGCATGCAATTACATTGAACACACGACATTTCTTTAAAAGCAATTTAAAATCCATGCATTCTTACAGTTAATTACCAAGTTTTTTTTAACCAAAAGATGCAACGTTTAACTAGTTATAATTAATAGATTTGAAATATCAGTTTTAATATTATTTTTTATATAATTTAAAATTCTACAAATATCATATAGAAACGAATATATACATATAGAAACTAAACTAAATTATTTAAAAAATATATAATAGCTTTGAAAATACGATTAATAGTGATCCATGTAGACATTATAAATGAACAAACGAAAAAGAGAATATAGAACAATTTAAAATATGGCGTTAAAAATCTGCTATTGTATATTTGTGCATGTATATAATATTATTTTTATTTTATTATTAATAAAAATATAATTTATTAAGTCTTCGCTAAAAATGAATTATAAATAATAGAAGATGTTATAACTAGAATAGATATGGTATATATTTTAATCCAATTCCTTTTGATCATTAAATTTTAATATGTTGTAGCCTATCTTCAAGTATGGTTCACAACCCAATATTGCACACATCGGTATACAGTAAGACCTTGTTTAGGTTTGCCTCGATTAACGCTCATTTGCTATAACGCGGTTTGTTAGAAACCTTAAAAAAAGCTAAAAATTTCATAGTTCGTATATAATATTCGTGTTCCCGAACGCTGTGCTTCCCCAGAATCTATGCTTATTTGATGTAGATGAGCAGAATATTAAGGAGTTATTGCAGATTTCTGGTGAGGGCCTTCCAAGGACGACCTTTAAGAAGTCGCAGAATAAGGAATTGAAGAATGCGTAAATAGTGATAGTAATTTGTTTAGTAGAAAAAGTTTAGAAACGTTAACCAAAATCGTTGATCAAATTGTAGCGAATGATCCAAATTTTAACAGGAGTGCAGAAGCAAGAAGAGGAGTTTTGAGTGCCATAGCCTGCTACCAACATTTGCTTAATGAAAGAGAAAGAATGCGACAAATGACTAGACGATTTTATCCCCAAAAAATCAGAAATATCAGAAAATATCAGAAGATCCAGGACCTTCATCACAAAAATAAACTTAATATTTCTGTGCGCAAATGTTTGTGTTGTATAAAACATATGAATACAACTTAAAATTAAAGTAAAATTTGTTTATTTTTGGTTGCATGTTCGCGTTCTGTCGTCAAGAATATATTGGGACGCGGCAAAAAGGTTAAAGAAATAACGCGTTTTATATCATAATGAACAGCAGTTATAAAAAAATTGGAATGCATTGGATATATGTCGTTTTGAAATATAGTATATCTTAGCAATTATGTAAGTAAAAGACAGTTTTTTTTGTTTAATAAAATAAATTTATTGCACTATACGTAAAATCAATTATCTAGCATCAGTCATTTAAACTTAATGGTCGGCCTTTGGGATGTGATCTCCTTGTGGTTGGAAACCGTTCTCATCAGCAATGTAGGTAACAGTGTAAGTGACACCATCAGCTCCGATGTAGGAGAATTGACCACGGACGGCGATGGCTTCGTTTTCGGTACCGGCATTGATGACATGTCCTTCTTCGGAAGCGGAGATTCCGTTGCTGGTCTCATAACTGCAAATCAATTGAAACTTATTAACATCCCCAAGTTATCCAAAGTCTATATTAAACTTACGCGTGTTGGTATCCATCAACTCCGATGTTGTCGAAGTCGTATTTCAAGACTTGGGCATCCTTGTCGGAGTCCAAAGGTTTGGCCAAAGCCACGGCAACCAAAGCGGCGAAGAAGACGACGGCCTGAAATTGCAATTTGAAAATCAGCAAAAGAAGTATAAGAATGGTCACAAGTACTAACGAATTTCATGTTGTTGGTAGTTTTGTTGTTATCACAGAACTGTGATCTTCGTTCGGCAGTGAAAGCATTTTTATATGAAACCGCAGCCAAATTCCCCACCTCGGTCATGCAGATCGACCTTTTACAACAAACGAAAAAAAAATCTTCTTCAAATTTCAATAACACGTACTTCTATTATTAGAGTTGGATCCTCTTCTGATGAATCTTTAACATTTAGCTTCGTTGCCCTAAAGCCTATTACATGTTTTTAAATATGAATTATTACAAACATGATTCATACATTTATAATATACGACTTCAAACGATTAATAAACCATTACAAAATAAATTAATTAATCCGACTTTGTATTTGGTTATTAATTAATTTATGAAAGATCAATAAAAAAAGATAAATTAATTAACGACTTCCATATAAACTCTAACCAAACGATTGTAATAATTATTTTAATGAGAAATTCATTCACAAAAAATATAATTTAAAAGTTTATTTTCAGAATGAACTATAAAGTAATAATTGTATTTATCTCATAAAATAATGCATGAACAAATTCAATGCACTATAAAAAAAAATAAGTACGTGCTCAACTGTGAGATATAAAATTTTCGGAACACGCTTCAAGAATATTTATGAATGAAATTTTGTGGAGAAAGAAAAAAAATAATTTGAATATTCGGTAAAATTGCTCGAAACCCATAATTCTATGCGGCCCAAGTCAAAGACTCTTTACAAGGTCGATGCGACAGGAAGAATTACATATTTCATTATTTTGTTTGCATTACTTTTCTTTGAGGATCCCATAGAATGATAATCTGATTAAAAAAAACCGAAGAATATATTATATAGTTAGATTTAGAAGATTTTTATCATCATAATTTTATATAACAATGTAAAATTTTAAAATTTTGTATACATTGTAATAGTTGATTAAAATTCATGTTTAGATTAAAGTAATGCAAATTTTAATAAAATTTAGAGCTATTTTTAAGATAGATAAATGAGAATAATTCACAACAAAATTAAACAGTTACTGTTTAACCCTTAAATGCCATAAGTTTCAAAGTTGATACAGGACTTTTAAATCAATTGTACACTTGCAATTGGATTGTTTTTAATATTTGGCTGTATATATAATACCATTACATAACAAAAGTTATATATAAAATATGTATTGTGATTTTTTTTATTATGTTTCCCTTTATCTGTCTATTGCAATAGATTACGTATTGTCACTATAAAATTTGTAAGTAAATGCAATGTTTTTGTTACAACGGCAAAGAAATATACTCGGTTTGACGAAATTGGAATAATTCTCAACAAAATTTACACATTTACCGACAGAAAATAATGCACGTCAATTAATTTAAATATTGACAAAATCTAATCTAACTATAAAATTTGTAAGTAAATAGAAAAATTTATATAACGAAAAACAATGTCTCTGTTATAGTAACAATATTTCAGAACGGCAGACTTTCTGCAATATTTAATAGCATCATTTTATATAATTCTATCAAAATTAACTTTTGTATAATCTTCTTTTGATTCGTGAAGCCAATTTAACAGAATCTTCTCTTTCACAATGTGATGTCATGTAAATTCCCCGAGGATTTCTTCATTTATTAAATAAAAGTATGTTTAGATTTTTCTTCTGAAGGTTACATAAAACCAACTTAATATGAAAGTTTGTTGTTTAATAGAGATTCCATGAATATTGTTTCATAATCATATTGAGAATAAGAGGAGCATATGTTTTCTGTTTTCGATTTTTTTAAGAAAATAAGATTGAAATAAATTTTAAATTTTATTGAGCAATTATGTACAAATTCAGTGTAAGAAGTGATTTATTTATTGTTCTGGTTGGGGGATGTGAGCGCCTTGTGGTTGGAAACCGTTCTCATCAGCTACATAGGTAACAGTGTAGGTGACACCATCTGGGCCGACGTAAGAGAATTGTCCACGGACGGCGATGGCTTCGTTTTCAGTTCCAGCGTTGATGAGTTGTCCTTGTTCAGAGGCGGAGATTC
>NW_017100087.1:536210-539044 GCF_001412225.1 Nicrophorus vespilloides | reverse complement strand
GGCTTAGCCAAAGCTACAGCTACCAAAGCGGCCAAAACGAAGATCTACAAAGAAAGCAAAACATTTTATTATTAATTCACTGCTGTCAAAATAATCCAAAAGGAGTAATGATTTACTAACCACTTTCATTTTTGTATTGGGATTTTGTTGTACTCGTTAGATGAGACAATGAGAAGATTCTGGTTTTTGGAATCTCCAGCCACAGTTTATATACCTTTCGAATAAATGGTCCCACCACGGACGTGAACAATGTTTTTATTGCTTCGTTTTATTTTTGGAAATTTAGCACCTCGACCTTTGCGCAACTTCTTCTTGCGCCCCGACGACGATGATGACATAAGCACGCATAGGTGAAGAAAAAGAAGGAGGAAAGAAAGAAATTCGTGTGGCAGCGCGCGTGAACTTGAACTGGGTGCAGATAGAAATTCCGATGTTCATTATCGGATATCGTGGCTGTTATATAATAAAGCTGAGGATTCGTACCATCAGAGATATACACTTTTTAATACATCGATACATAAAAGGAAAGTTAAATGCTTTGACAAAGTCTTGCCGATTTGTAAATTCAATTTTTAAGGAAATTACAATGCTTGGATTCTTGCATCATCTGTATAGTGCACACAAATTAATTTAATTTTTAATCAATTTCTTTCCACCTTAATTCAGTTACGTACAAAATATTGAAACATATGTATAAAAAACGATAATGTTTACATTCTCAGCAAATTCTAAAGATTAAAGCAAAATATGACTATTATGTAAAGTCTATTTATTGTGAAATTAATAAAATTCTAACTCACTCTCAAAAGATGGAATTTTAGAATTTAGTAAATTGACAAATTTTCATATACATTATTGAGTAATTTACTATAACTTTTCCATAAAATCAAAATACTTCAAAATTTGCAAATTAATTTTAAATATAAAGTAGTGTTTGTCTATTTATAGCAATATCTACTATAATTATTAGTTTTTACACAATGAAAGTATTAGTAACTCGTAAAATTAGTATGTGTTATTATGATTATAATTAGAAAAAGACGAATGTTTATGCAGTAAAAATAAGGACTATATAAACATTACTAATATTAAATTTGGCATTGGGGTAAATTCCAGAATTTAAACCTAACAACTTTAACTAGTCTGAAAATTAATATGAAATTAAAATCTATCTATATTTGCTATTTAGCAACATTACAGTAACTGTGTGATATAGAATAAAGGTTTTAATGTCTGTTTATGTTTCTGATTCACATATACTAAGATTATTATTCTATTTCTGGATATATTTGCAAGGTGTCAATGTATAAACAAACGTATTATTATTGTTGTTGGATTGAAATTATACATTTTAAATTTTTCAAAATGGAAAGCGAGCTTGCATTGTTTTTTTTGTTGTTGATTGTTGTTTATGGATAATCCGTTGAAAGTTATTTTGGGATGTGGTCGCCTTCTGGTTGGAATCCGTTCTCATCGGCCACATAATTCACGGTGTAAGTTACACCATCGGCACCTACGAAAGTGAAATGCCCACGAACGGAAATTGCTTCGTTTTCAGTACCGACATTGTTCAATTGACCTTCGGCAGCTTCCGAAATTCCATTGCTCGTTTCGTATCTGCAACAGTGAATATTATTTGCATTCAATGCAGGACGAGCGAGCGAAGAAAGAGGATCGTGAACCGTTATTTGTGTAACTCACGCATATCTAAAACCATCCACGCCGATATTTTCGTTCTCGTATTTGAGGACCTCAGCGTGTTCGTCATCGACGGGTGCGGCAAATGCCACACAGGACAATGCAAATAATGTCATAATCTGTAAGGAAATGTCATGGTATTATTCAGATTTCACTTAAGATGGTTTCCATAGCAAATTCCTAAATAATTGTAGACAAAAATATAATAAAAACCATACGAATCAATGAAGATGAATATATGAGAATACAATTTTGTTAGTTTGAAATTAGGAAAAGCTGTATTTATCCAAGTACTTCAATCATCTAAAGACACCAGTCGTCAAAAATTGATAATTGAAAAAAAGTGATTTAAAAATAGCTGCCATTATATGAAATAAAAGGATTTAAGTTTTTCTACAGTCTAAAATGATTACTAAATATAGTAATAAATTGAAGGAATTCTTCATATTAAATGTATGATTTTTATAACTGTTTACTGTTTCTAATGCACTAATATTAATCCACTAACCACTTTCATGATAATTTAAATGGTGTTAACAGTACTGGACGTTTAAGATTGAACAACCGTTTCATCTTCGAAGATCTTCATATTTATACCGAGTTGCAGTAATGATACAAAGAGTTGTTTCCTAAATAGACAAGTTTCTGTGTTGCCGATGATGCAAGCAGTACTTAAAAAGTATAAATCGTTAATAATAATATTCAATTATCGCCGTAGCAAGAAATTAGAAATAAGTGACTTTGACCATCAACAACAAATAACGCAATACTCGAACTTTAGCTTTTAATTTCTTATACAACAAAGAAGAAACGTCAGTAGGATATAGACATGTATTTATATTTTCAACAAAATGCAATGCAAACTGATTATAAATTTTCTTATTATTAATGATGAAGTATGTTTTTTTTAAATATATATTGAGATTAAAACAAAAATGAAATAAATTTTAATTTTTATTGAGCAATTATGTACAAATTCAGTGTAAAAAGTGTTTAATTAATTTAGTGTTCTGGTTGAGGAATGTGAGCGCCTTGTGGTTGGAAACCGTTCTCATCAGCTACATAGGTAACAGTGTAGGTGACACCATCTGGGCCAACGTAAGAGTATTGTCCACGGACGGCAATAGCTTCGTTTT
>NW_017100087.1:516573-536196 GCF_001412225.1 Nicrophorus vespilloides | reverse complement strand
TCAAGACTTGGGCATCCTTGTCGGAGTCCAAAGGCTTAGCCAAAGCTACAGCTACCAAAGCGGCCAAAACGAAGATCTGCAAAGAAAGCGAAACGTATTTATTAATTCACTGCCGTCCATTCAAAATAATCCAAAAGGAGTATGACTAAATCACTAACCACTTTCATTTTTGTTGTTGGGAATTTCTTGTTCGAAGAAACAATGAGATGATTCTGGTTTTTGGTATCTCTGGCCACGGTTTATATACTAACGAAAGAATGGTCCCACCACATATTTTTTTTGTCTGTTTCCCTCCTTCATTTTCGGATACTCTTCAATTAAAATGTCTTTCATAACAACGAAGAAGACTTTAAGACAAGTTATTAAAATATTTACAATTAAGAATATGGTTTTATATTGTTTAAGCATAAAAACTAAGTGTCCAAATTTTATTAATTTTATGAAATATTACGTTTTCAATGACATGCAGAAATGCTACATTATTTGAAGTTAATGTCGATTTCATATATATATATTTGAATGTTTATTAAACTAAGTTTAATGAATATATCTCATTTTTTTTTATTTATTTACAAAACTCTGTTTTATAGCAAATATATCTCATATATCGTAAAAAGTCAATGAAGAATAAACAAATACATTTTTATTTTGATTAAAAAATATAAAAGATTTTATATATAGCAATAATGTATCATAATTATATCTTATTTCTAACATTTGTCACGATTAATAATGTCAAGCTGATGGAAATTGTAAGTAGTTGAAGTCATCTAGTTTATGATA
Source organism: Nicrophorus vespilloides (assembly GCF_001412225.1). Lineage (NCBI taxonomy): Eukaryota > Metazoa > Arthropoda > Insecta > Coleoptera > Silphidae > Nicrophorus > Nicrophorus vespilloides. Next base: position 535,413 of record NW_017100087.1, on the reverse strand, counting down.
CGTGTTGTATATTTATTGTCAAGTCGGATTTGGAATTATCTTGTAAGTGTATATACCGTATACAGCTTAAATAAATAACTAATTGTGGTTATCCTTTTGTGAACCGTAGAAACGTTGACAACCACCGCTTGTATGGAAACTACTCTGTCCTTGGTAGCTTAACGAATTGACTTTTGATCTAAGGATGTTTCTGTCATGTTTTCACTAAATTCCCTTTTGCACCTGTATTGATCGCAATGTTAATAGAATTATTTAATTAAATCGCGACATATTCTATGTATTCATTTAATCTTTACTTTACATTCTCGAGGGTCATCGACTCATATTGTCATAGAAGTATATTTAAATCAGATGCAAGAAGTGGGGGTTTTCTTCCTCAAATGTTATTTTTGGATTATGACCAAAAAATATATTAACATAATTTATTCGAATCTTCTTTAAATTTCTCGTATTTTATAAAAAGCGATTTCTACGTAAACCTAATAAACCTAAAGTTTCATATATATGATTATGCGAATTTGTTATATAACTTGATGAAATGGGGATTCTAATTTTGTACATCTTTATCTCGGATAAAAAGTATAATTATCGTTTTGTTTTCATGAAATATTCGAATTGTTAATATAATATAAATTATAAAGATCAATAAAATTTCAAATATTTCTACTCTCGACTTTATGATTTATATAATCAAAGGAAATTAAATCAAAATGCAGTCAAATATTTGGAATAGGGAAAGTGCGTCAAAGGCCATCAACGATTCTGTTCTTTCTACAAGCATATTCTTCGCGATTGATCAATTTTGATTACATAAATAGCCTCTTCAGAAGTCGATCTTCTTGCTCTCCTCCACGGTACGACGCTCGCTCTGAACAAAGCATTTGCCGAAAAAAAAATGAACGCCCCTCTTCGATTATCCACATTCTGCAGAATATTTGCTCGTTGCACAACGGACTGCGCAATCCAGACGTCCGTCTCTGTGCCTTCCTCCACGTTTTCGCAATAATTGCAGGCGATAAATAAAATTGAATAGTTGTTTATTTTTTTGTTTGTTGCTGTTGTATCTATTTTGAGTATTGTGCAGATAATTGGTGCTCTGGAACAATATATTGTACGGGATTCGAAGTAATATTTTGACATTTAAAGGTTCATCTCTCATCGTTTTCCCATAACCTTGTCATAGTGGTATATTCTTACGTATGTATATGTATGTGTCTGGTTGGTATTTGCACACGATTCCTAAACATCTCATTGTCTTCCATCCGCTCGTCGCATTCCAAACGGATATGTTAATAATATAAATTCAGTGATTTGAAACGTAATAATGGTAATAGCCAATTATCGATCCCTTAAGCAACTCGCATTTTATTGCATTCGATATGCGCTGAGGCTGAGTCTCATCCTCTCAGTCTGTACCTAATAATTTACTCTGCTGATTATCGCTCAGTTGTTGCGTCATTTCGCAGTTCGCATCTAACCATCTTCTAAACAAGTCCATCCCGATTTATAACTGTTCAATAAACATTTGAACATTGAATTAGACTATTTCGGTTTATCATCATCATCATTCTCATCCACTTTCCATTTCTTTTCTTTCATATTTACCGGCACCGTGCATTTCCATTATTAAATCTCGACGTGAATTCAATCACAATTGCATCCTCATTATTCGATTTCAATACGCATTTGAATACATCGAGTCGAGAAAGTTTCATGTCCACATCGTTGATGGATGACATAACATGATTGATTATGCGTTTGCACTTAGAAAGAGCGTACAAACAAAATATATTTTGCAAAATATATGCTTGCATTATATCAAAAAATTGCTTATTATAATATTTTTTAACTAAAATATAACAACAATGAACTTAAAAAAAAATCAGTATTTTAGAGCTCTCTAATTCTTATTTAAAATTAAATTTGTAACGAAATAATTAAACATTAATTAATTGATAATTAATAAATGTTAGTAATACTGAATGCATATTAATAGCATACATAAAACGTTTTTTGACGCGAAGCTCAACAGATTCAATAATGCGTCTTTTTTTTAATTATACGTTGAGCGTTGTTTCGCTTAGTTGTTTTCGCTGTAGAATTTCGTTACGAAACTCGTTCCATTCAAGGAACATTTAATTGCAGCCGGCTGCTTTATTCAGAGCAGTTTAACACTGAACTGATACAATTCATTGAACTTGGCCTTTGCCTAGACATTCGTACCAGACAGCATTCTTATAACATACACACACGTTTTACACACAAGTTACATAATAACTTTATAAATATAACACTATTTTATACATAATATTTGCGAATATCAATAGTTTTTAGTGTATTTCCTGTACGGAATATAATACATTAATGTTTCTTTACATTTTTAACTCAGGAAATTACAAAAAAAACATCATCAGTAACCTTGAAATTGATGTATGTTTATCTCATTTTATAATAGACAAATTTTCCAGTTTTTTTTTCTTCTGAAGATCCATTTATTTAATGGTTTATGTAACATCCGATGACCATGCCGTAGATTTAGTTGTTTTTATATTGGTAATAATTTACTTAAATTACTAAAATCATCAATCATTGATATTTCTGCTTCGCACGTAGAGATATAATACATAATCAGAATTATTGCAATTAACAATATAAAAACTAGTTTAGACATAAATATCATTAAATATATTTAAAACTTATATAAAACTTTTTGATGGTAACAAATAATTTTCAGGAAATAAGTTATTTCCGTGAATAAAAATTTATCGTTGATATATGACTTTTATGTTACTCATTGTCGGCTAACGAACATCTTATTTTGTGGATATGAAGGTTAAGTCGCTTCTTCTGGTAGCAAAATTGTATTTGTTTTTACGAGCACAATCATGTATGTGGACGAGTGGCGGATATATTCGCCCAACATTTTATACTACACAACTAGACTTATATAAAAGTGTATACACAGCCAGTCGCCAATCTCTTTGAAACCGTACAAATCCAAAAATAGATTTTGTGTACTAATTTTTAGAATTTATTTATTTATCAATTAAATTTTGTAATTTTAATTTTCAACTTATAGTGAACCGAACCGCACTATGCGATGATTTTACTGTATATTTATGAAATGTATATATTTAATTTTGCAAGTGAGCATCCAGATTCAAATTATATAAACAACATCTATAAAGTTATATAAAGCACATATTAAAGCAGATTTCTCAAAATTACAAATAACCCACTGACGTTATTGTTGTTCGGTGCTTCGATTATTGACGATTGTTGCGTAATTTTCGATAGAAACGAAATAAGGAAACGATTTTTAAGGAAAGTTTTCGAATTCCATCTTCTTCTATATATACGTATGTGTGTGTGTTTATGTATTGCAATTTGCGTAACACGTTATGTGGCGCCTACTCAAAGCTAATACTTTTCAATCGGATTCCCTCTTTAATAGGTCAAGGTTCCAGAGAAACAGAAAATAATTACGTCTCACGAAGGAAGAAGACACGTTACCGCGCGCTCTTTTATTTCTTTCTTTCTTTCGTATCTTCTACTTTAATTATAGCTGTTTAACTTTTCCTCAGAGTTATTAGGATTGAGTTACCTTGAACTAATCAGCAAGAGGATCGCCAATTTGAGAGAAATAATAAAAACAACAACGAAAAAAATTTAAATGGATTGCAGGATCTCATCTTTCCCACCGTCCGCTAAGTGATATAGATTTTTGTAATTAATCGGTATATTAGTTTAATAGATTTTAATTTAATAGCAGATAACTATTTAATGTTTGTTTTTTTTTACTTAATGATTATTACAGCAATTTGGTGAATGGATTGTAAACAAGTTATTTTTTTGTGAATTCGTGATTGTGCATTAGAATTGCATTTAGTCATCGCAATTTTAATTGTATGACATCAATAATACTATATGTTATTCAATTTTTGTTTTAAATATGTTATTCATATAAGAAAATCTCTTATTTTGTAAAAGTGCGTGAAAGTTAATAAATTTCTTATATTTGGCAACTTGTCAAAATACTGAAACAACATTTTACTCGTAAATGGCAACGTAATAAAATATTGTTGGTAATCTTGGTATTCGATCACTACAATGACAGTGAAACGGAAGAGTCGTGTGTGTTAACTAAATGGTTTATTATATAAAATATTTATACTGTGCGTCAACTTAAAATATGTAATTATATTTTCTTTATATTTACATGCCAGCAATTTTTAAATAGTAAATATATTACGTAAAAGTTGGGATGTAGTTTCTTACCTACACCTCATTTTTTTAAATAATCCTATCTAAACTACCTTGCCAAGTCAAGTGACATTTCCTAATCTAACGCAGTGATTCTCAAACCCTTTCGGACATTTTTTTTTGCGAAGAATGGGTGTGTGTAGAAAAACAATAAGAATTGATCTCTCATTAATTTTTTGCTACAAATTTTCTAGTTTTTTTTTTCTGAAGATCCATATATTTAATGCTTTATGTAACATCCGATGACGATGCTATAGATTTAGTTTTTTTTGGTAATAATTTGCTTCAATTATGACAGTTTAAGAGTCAAAACGATTATTTATTATTATTTTTTTACTTTTTTTAATAGACTTTATTCTAAATGTGGCTTTAAGCTAAGTCGTTCTAACCTAAAATAATGACGTAACGGATCATGCTGGTACTAATAATAAATATTATAATAAGTTGGTGTATTGAAACAATATGATATTATATTTTGTTTATTCTTAAAAATGTTATTTGTGAAAGGTAAACATAAAAAGTGTAAATAAATTTTTGACATTGTTTTATTTATATAAAAAAAATAGCTGTTATTGTTGTTGTTGTCGCTGCATGTTTTATACACTTTATATACATAAATATAGTATTAGATTTTTGAATCCGTTGCTGCTTGATAATTTTATGAAAATTATCAAAGAGCAAGGGGTAGGTCAATCACAAATCGATAAAGGTGTGCTTCGCATGAGGATTGAGGTTCAGGGGGCAAGGTGATTCATCAGACTTTGGGAAGGTGAGCTCCCTGCGGTTGGAATCCGTTTTCGTCGGCGATGTAAGTAACAGTATAGCTGACTCCATCCTTTCCAATGTAACTGAATTGTCCCCTGACGGCGATAACCTCATTGTCCGTTCCAGCATTGTTCAGCTGGCCCTGCTCGTTGGCGGAAATGCCATTGCTTGTTTCATAACTGTAACAGAGCGAAAGAGAAGAGTGCAGGATGATCATTGCAACACAATTGACTGACGGCAGATGATAACAATCGTGTGATAGGCATCGTGCATGCAGGCAGCATCGTTGCCGTTGCGCAAGGATTCGTTTGGAATGGTAATGTCACGAGAAGACGCTTCGGTACAGTACCGGTGGCCCCAAGGCACACCCAACTACCATCATCATCCAGTGGGTGGATGATGCCTCTAACTTTCTTTCTTCACGATCCGCACGACATAATCCGCCGGATTTCACACCTCGACTAGATCAAGTTTTTCACTTACGCCCAATTGTAACCGTCGACTCCGATGTTGTCCAGGTCGTTTTTGACCACCACAGCATCCTTGTCTGAACCTTGTGGCGCTCCCAACGATACGGCGATCAAACCGGCCAAAACGAATACCTAAAGATAACATAACTCAATCAAAAAACTATATTTGAATTTGTAACAACATTAACTAATACTTTGATCCAATTTCAAATCAAATCAGAAAAAAAAATCGAATCAATTTATATACATAAAACTTCATATGAAACATCTGTCAATTAGAAAGTAACAACATTATGTAAATAATGTTTCAAAAAAAAAACCTTACGAATCGATTCACATCAAATGATTGATTTGTGCAACTGCCAATAAAAAAACACTTTAACATTCCAATATGTAAATATAGACCATTTTAGATCATTAAATTTAAAAAAAACTCTAAATTTTACTTCACATCAATACACTACAAAAAATTACATAACATTACGTTTATTATCTCGAACGATTTACATGAATCATATCAAGTAGTGACATCTCTCATAGAAATACCATAGTTAAGAAAACAACTTAAAAAACATGTTTATTAATTTAATTACCAAATACCAATAACCTTGTCAATCTTGATGAAAATAGATATTCTTGTCCAACATTTTTGATCTTCCGAAAGTAAAATTTTCGGTTTCTTTAGATAGTTTATAGTTTTTTTTTTCTGTTTACAATTACACATAAGTAATTTCTGAAAAATGCGTGCAATTTAACAATGGAAATTTCGCTTCAAATTTATTCAAAGAGCGTTCTCATAAATAATACAAAAATTTCATGAATACATTTTAGAAAAGTTTCTTTTAGCAAACAAATAAATTATAGTTTCTATCTTCTTTTTTATCTAAGAATGTAAAAAAAATAACTAAGTATAAAGAATACGTAAGATAGTTCAACTGATTTATATGTAGATTTTTTGTAAGTTTAAACGAAATTCATATTTTTTTTAAGAAATAATAATAATGAATAATATGTGATTATGTTATAGCAAAAATATATTCATTGAAAAAGTCAATAGAAAATAATGAACAAAAACAACGCGTCGCAAGGTGCTAACTATGATTAGTGCAATTTTCTAATTAATAAACTAAATGAAGCAGCATTCAGTCACAAGTTGAAAGTGGTTGAAGTGTCATCTCCTAAATTTTAGGTGAGTTAAACCAATTAATTAAGAAAACTAAATTAAAATTAAAAATAACAATGCGTATTGTGCCATGAAAGAAGTATACAATGGATTCAAATCGAAATGCAAATTGATTGATTCGAATGCAAACGCCATTTAAATGCGTTTAGGAATTTATGAAAAAATGCAAAGGAGAAAAAACTGTGCGAAGATTTATATAAATGAATGGTGAAAGTAAAAGGATTTCAAAAACCAATTGGCATTTAAGCATCTTTTAAATAATAATAATAATATCTGATTACTTATTATTTTCATCTCTAATTTACTCTCAGATTATGCAGCTATTGTAATTACTTTTAAAAAATATATATTATTAATAGAATGTGCTAAAAAAATGCATATTAATCGAGAAGACGAGGGAATTATGCAGCCGGTGAAATGTTAAGTGAATTCCAAAAGAATATCCGATTGCATCTTCGACATTTATATCGTCGTTTTAACATTGAATTTATTTATTGAGGTTACGCGACAAAGCTGTTAGCTAGTTTATGGAATTTTATTGTTTTCTTCCATATAAAATCTCTTTACGAGTATTGTTGTATAATATTTGTGTTTATTTATTTATTATTTTATATATTTAAACAATAATTAACTAATACAAGTAAGTAATGAGTTTGTGTAATGAGTAATGAGATTATTAATTAGAATATGTAAAAAATAATATTGTTGTTTTTTGCCTTACCAATTTCATGTTTATTAAATAGATTTGAATTAAATAAAATTAATTAATTAATTTGATCACTGTATGTTGAACAGTTTATTACTGCTGTAACTGAGATTGTCCGAACCGTGGGGCCTTATATATGATTGCTATGAATCTTCAGGATCTCGCGGCGTGTCTTCACTGACATTTTACCACTACCACTTGCATTGGGTGGTTACGTTCAGGAGGGCACATACCATCCGCACTCACAACATCTATAGAAATATTCCCTACATTCCAAAATGATACCATCATGTCGAGATATCCTAGTAAAGAAATATGTTTATTTCACTTAATAATGTATTCATTTCAGTCCCATCAGCATAAACAATTGCTGTTGTTTTTATTTTCTTTTCTCAGTAATTACATTAATAATTAAGTCCACGCGAACAACTCATTATTGAATATCGTATTCATTTAAATATCTAAGTAGTCGACAATTGAAAATGTCAATGCTTCTTCAAATAAATAAAAGAAAAACAGAGTCAAAATGTTTATTAAGTAATATTTTATTCCTGCTAATTTCAGAAACAAAATTTGTAGCTTCTAAATTTCAATGCTTATTCTAATAAATAAATCAAAACAGGAGCAAAATCTTTATAAAGTAATATTTTATTCCTGCTACTTCCTGCTAATTTTAGAAACAAAATTTGTATCTTCTAAATTTCAATGCTTATTCTAATAAATAAATCAAAACAGAACCAAAATCTTTATAAAGTAATATTTTATTCCTGCTAATTTTAATGCTTCTTCAAATAAACAAATGAAAAACAGAATCAAAATCTTTATAAAGTAATATTTTATATCTGCGAATTCTAATACTTTTTAAAACACAAAATATAATAAAAAATTGTATTTATTAAAATATCTTCTACAATATACAATTGAAATAAACGAATAACATAAATGAAATCTTTCTAAATTAATATTTAAAATTTACATTAATTATTTAAGTTAATATGTTATTCTTAGAAATTCCAATGCTTTTTCAATCGTTAAAAATAATAAAAAATAATCCATCTGAGAAATCCAATGTTTACTCAAGTACTAAAGATATTAAAAAATGAAATTAACTATCTTTATAAGACGTCATAGTACTATGAGTGACATATATGTTTACGTTAACGAAGGTTACGTTCGGTAGTAAATCCGAACAATTTTATAGGAAGTATGCGGCAACATAAAACGGATACTCGTTAATCTTACTTTATGGGACGTTTCTTAGTCATTTCGCGAATTGATCACTATTTGCACTATGTCAACACATACATTGTTCATTTTCTTTAAAAAAACGAATAGAATTAGCAATGTATACTTCAATTTCTTAATATAATGAAACATTGAAATGCAGAAGATTCGCGTTAACATTTAAAATATAGAAAGTTCTATTTTTTTGCATTATTGATGATAAGATACTAATGCTAGTGTTGTCGCGTTTGTCAATGTGTTAGGTTAAACACGGCGATTTCAAAGCGACTTCCTGATTCTCGTCACATGCTCAATGTCAAAGGTCTTCCAGTTAATAAATTTCAACATATAACGTCACCAGAAAATTATAATAGAAAAGTATTAATTATGTTTTGCATAGGAATATTTGGTTATTTGTAAACGTAATTATCATTGTGTTCTGGTGTCATCATTGTACGATATTTAAGCTTATTTTAGCATTTTTATAAATGATTTAGGAATGAGTTAAAATTCTTGCCCGTTGAAAATGTTGTTAAAATTCAATTATATTATAATTATATAAATCTTATTACAAGAATATACATCTCAATAGCCACTAGAGATAACTATTTTGTCTTATATAACAGTTAACAAATAATTGAAATATATGTTTTTATTTACAATTTATTTATAAACAAAATAATAAAAGTGCTTTTATGACACAATTCATATTTAGTATATAAATTATTAATATATAAGTTTTAAATATGATATAATTGAAACTGTTAATACTCTGTCGTGTAATTCAATTTAATTGAGATAATGTGGAGTACATAAATGTTGTTGTCAATTGAACGACTGTAAAGTTCAAGATTTCCTTTTTTGTAGCAATCCCATATAAATATATTTGTGAACAATTAGTGATGCACTTTATTTATATTTCGTCGGGATGTGGTAATGTCGCAAGTGGTAAATGAGGCAATCGTTAACGTATGCGACATATCAATGGTGTTCGTCATTGTTCTCTGAAAACTGCAGCAAGGAACGCGCGGAGCGTCTGTAACTCATGTATTCCAAATCCGGAGAGAACAGATTGTTCTGTGTGTGGTAAATAAACTCTCAATTTGACATTTAAGTAGCAGAAGCGCCGAGTGAATATAATATCTGAGAAGAGGATTGTCTGCACCGTTTTCAAGGATACGGACACGCGAATATGCATTAAATACAAGAAATTTGCAAAAAGCAATTAGTGAAATGTCGTTGCTTCGATTATTTATACTCAGTCGCACGAGACAATAAACCATGCAAATTTCGCTGCTCGAAAAAGAGAAGAAGAAAAACAAGAGTATGCGCGTTTATATTTATTTGCTTCTATTTCTTACAGATCTGTGCTTCTTGCATTGAATCGCACGATTTTCAATAAAGGCGTGCAGAATTATGTATTATTTATGTATCGTCGCATGAGGACAATAAAGATGAAAATGTCGCAATAAATCGATGAGCATACAGAATAGTGATATAAGTGATGTTGCGGAGATAGCTTATGCAAATTGTAGTCTTTTATAAATATCAAGAAGCAACAATAAATAAAATTATAAAACGTTAACATTTTGTGTGTATGCGAGTAAAACTGTGTACGTGCGAAAATTAAAAACGATTCGCCGACATTCGAAGTTAATTAATTATACAAGTTATGAAATTAACTTTTTCGTATAAACATTAGTTAATTTATAATCCTCGTAATACTAATCACGTATTTACTCCACATTTATAGCTATAAAATTCCAATTTTATGCAAGAAAAAAAAAACGCGATAATCTTAATGTCCAACTGAGAGGCGGCAGATTGAGTGAAAAAAAATGAAAATAAAAACAAGACAGCTCATTTGGTAAAGATGCCTTCGGCAAGGATGAACTAAATCTGGGTTATCCTCGAGACTGTTGTTTGGGAAGATTTTCGTACATCATCATGTGCGTGCGGCGTGATATTTCGTAATGTTTTCTCCGCTTAATATCGCACATGTGTGTGCGGTTATGCGCTTATAAACGAATTTAATACATCTAATTGGAGATATTTTATTAATGGAAAGGTTAAATTAAGGCAGCAGCTCTAAAGTTCATCAAACATTTGTCGTTTAGCATTTCTATCGCGCGCTTAATAATGCTTTAAATAGATTTATGCAATTCGTTTATCTCCATTAAATCGCGCAATATTTCCTTATTTATTGTTGCCGCTTATTGTTCTCCATGCACATACACACTTCATACAATTTGATACCGATCTTCCTATTTTCGAAACCGTAATAATAATATCTGTGTACAAAATTGCACATTTCCTTAACCGGTTTTACAAACAATCAGAACTCATCAAAAGTAAACAAATTTATTATCAAACGTTTAATATAACATCTAAACTTGGAGGAAATTGTATATAAATATACATTTTGCATCAAAGCAAGACGCTCTTAAAATATATGATAATTTGCATATGCCATTTAAATGGCAAATCTCATTTCTATGAAATTTTCGAGAAAGCGCGAAACTTTTACAGGAATTGTTGTTTTGTAAATACTATGTATAACATATTTTATAATCGATTTAGTTTCTCAACGAAATCTTCGGCCGTGTGACTACGGGAATAACGTGAGAATTGTTTTTGGGTTCGTCGCCTTACCTCACCTTAAAGTTTCTAATAAAATATAATATAACGTGTACAATTTACACTTTAGCTTGTTGCAATTATTTATAAATAACATGACATATTTGACTGCAAATAACTAAACAATTTTGAAAAAAAAGAAAATTCCAGAATCATTATATTAAGAAAATTAAAAAAAAATGTAGTACTTAATTTTGGATTCCTCGTCTTACCTCACCTTAAAGTAAAGAAATATAAGATATATAATTTACGCTTATATCAATTAGCAGCTACCACTTTTACTCTGGTAAACTAAATTGACACCATCGCTTTTTTTGCTGATTTTTGTGTTCTTGATTTAACTGAGGGATTTGCACCTTTTGCGCTCCATACCATGGATCGTACTTATAGAACCAAGATTCATCACCTGTTACTATTTTCCTAAAGGTGCTAGACTCTCCATTTTCAATTTTTTCTAAGAAATATTGGGCAAAACGAACACATGCCTTTTTCGGTCGTCATTTAAAATTCGTGAAACCCATCCACCATCCTACATTTGTGTCGTCGGTGAATTTCTGTCAACAACACATCACTAATCTTGCATTTTCTCCTATCCATTCTTACCGATCTTCTTGAAATTTGACACGAAATCGTGAAACAACGTAATGGAGAAACAACTTTAGTTTTATCAGAAACAAATGTATTAACGCCAACTAAGCGAACTTTTACAATTTACGCAATTACCTTTCTTCAAGTATTAGAAAACCTTCTCTTAAGTTGCGTTCCTTGACGACAAGCATGAAAAGAAGTTAGATTAATTTACAGATTTTTAGTCTTACAGTAAACTTCTATAAATCGATTCTATTTATCGAAGAAGTTCTAAATAAGGTTTTACAGTATGGCAATTTTTTAAATATTTTTTGCATCAGATTTTCTAAAAAGATGCAGCAACTTTATACTGCTCCGTATTATAGAAGTAACGTGAGAATTATTATTGGGTTCGTCGCCTTACTTCATATTCAAGTTTGTAATAAAATGTAATATAGCGAATGTAAATTACACTTTAGCATATATCAATTATTTATAAATACATCACTTATTTATTCTCCAACATGATATTAATTTCTCTGAAACAAAATATATCGACTATAATAATTACATCAAACTGGAATGTAAAAAATAAAGTATATCTGACAATAGTAAAGTTCAATTGTCAGGCATAGGTCTTCCTACAGTAGCCCTTTTTAATGTGTACTTCTATTACGACTACTACTTTTACCACTTTTTTATGATTATTTCAATAAACGTTATTATAATTTATTATTTTTAATTGATAATTAATATATTATTTGCATTATTTTGCAATTATCTACAAAAGAATATATGTGTAAATAATTGCAAAATTTACTTATGAGTATCGATTTTGTAACTATTTTCAATTTTTAAAGAATAATTTTATAATTACTAACTGTTATTGTTTGCAACAAAGAGAAAATAAATATTATTTCATTGCAAACAGTTTGCTTAGTTTATCGCTGCTTGAATGGCATTTACGAAATTTCTAATTGGGTTTTGTTTGCAGAAATGTATTGAAATTAAAAATTCGTGTGTGCCATCGATAATTGCGAACAGCGGCTGCAGAAGAAGTAGCAGCAGCAGTAAAATTAAGTGTCGTCCCTAATGTGCTAATTGCACGAGATGCGATTCGCGTGGGGAAACCCAAACATCCCCTTCTATGCATCTTTTTCTTCGACGGTATATAAAGATGCGCGGATAATTGCAATAATGATATAACGTGCATTGTTGTAGTATTGTTGTTGACACACACACTCAGACAGAGGAGACACAAACCGGCTGCTGATATCATGAAAACGGTGAGTTTCACTTCGTCTTGGCCACACAAAGGTGCAACACGACATATAATAATATTTATCATTCACTTATACGCATTTATTTTGACAGTCATTATTTACTACATGCATATTTTCTATGCGTGATAATGATGATTCTGAGTTTATGCGATCTTTATTTTCATTCGTTTTGTTGCATGAAATGTGTTTTAGTTGTTGTTAGTTCTGTCGGTGGTCGGGGTTTGTCTTGCGAGACCGCAGGGTGGTAAGGATGCTACTATTGTGCGATACGAGAGCGAGAATGGTGGTGCCATTGATGGTTACAAATTTGGGTTCGAGACGAGCGATGGTACCAAGCGTGATGAGGAGGGCACTCTTAAGGATCTGGGCGGAACCGAAGGACCGGCCATTGTGATCAAAGGATCCTTCACTTGGACTGACCCCGAATCTGGGCAGACTTTCACCATCAATTTCGTAGCCGACGAAAATGGATACCAACCGGAGGGCGCACATTTGCCTAAATAACTGAAGCACTCTTCTGCAGCCAAGTTTTTTTCTTTACTTTAATTGTAATTATACGAACGCCACCGTTTGCTCATTTGTTCATATGTTTTTTTTTGTGTTTTTATATTTTGTGGGTAAAGATTTTATAAATAAATTTATTTAAAAACGATTACTCTAATTCTATTATTAACCAAAATAGTAATTACATCAATATTATTAAATAAATGAATTTATATACTGGAAAATGTATTTGCATACAATATACATCTTACATTTTCAATTATTCATACTTAATTGAAATGTGAAAGATATTTCCAAAATATCTGAAAAATGAAATAATATAAAGAAAATTATTTCAAAAATATAATAATTAATGAATAACAAAAATTAGTATTCATATTTTAGAAAATTCTTGATTGATTATTCGTTTTTACTAAATGTAACTAAATAGTCAATATTATTTTTTCCAGGAATTTGATAAAAATATAATAATTCTTGATTTATTAAACATATCTGTATACTTAATGTAATTCATGTATATTAAATATATGCACGTTTCCCTTCATGAAACATCAAATTTTCAAATCAATCACGTCTCTAAACATCCTTGACCTTTGTGTATAAATTATGGTATTATTTTGAAACGATGGCTCTGCTGGTAGTTTCGAATCTAGGATATACCTTAATGATGACTCAAATTATGTGAGATGTAATGTATCAAATGGAATTTATCGTTAATAATTCCATTTGATACATTACATCTCACATAATTTGAGTCATCATTAAGGTATATCCTAGATTCGAAACCACAATGGTTTTTCTTTTGTAAACTCAAATTAATTAAGTTTTACGGCCAGCTTTCACCTCGCCATAAACACAGATAAATGTAGATACAGTATGATGCAATTAAAATCCTAAATTAACAAATAAAATACATACACACACATCTTCGTCCACGCGTTTTGTAATCTCTTATGTCAGAGTGTCGGTATGTGTGATGTTTGTGTTGAATATTTTTCGCATATTATTTAATTAATCTTAATTTAAGTTTTTTCTCATTTTAAGCAATCAATATATATTTAATAATTATATAACGTAAATATAATTAAATTAAGCAAATTAGATTTAAAATTTATGAAAAAAATATTTAAGAAATTTTGTAATCTAAAAGAAAGGATGTACAATTGATGAAGTATTTTCGATTGAGAATTTTCTTACCAAATATAGTTTCGTATTGCATCTAAATAAAACAAAGTTGACCTAATTTTCTTTATTTATAAATTTCTGAAAAAAAATGTAAGAATTTGTAAATGCATTTTCGATATCGTGCTTAAAGTAAATCTTACCACGCAAAAGCAATATCTAGATAACCTCTTCCTTTTGAGATGATGCGATTTAAAGAGAATTCCAATGAAAAAATAAACATTTATTTGCATCATTCACAACAATTCAGTGTTCATTGCGTTATAACAATGTAGATATATTTCTATACTATTACAGGTCATAATTACCTTTAATTTAGATTACAAAATACAACAATATCTCGCATAGTCCGGCTTCTATCTGTCCGGATTCAATATAATCCAGTTTGAAAATCTTAGACTAAATTTTAATTGAAGAAAACAAAAATACACTAAATTATTTTTCGTTTTTAAATGTACATTTAAAATATGTGAATTATAAAAATGTTTACGTGTCTGATGAATGAACTTGTAAAATTGTTAAATAATATTGGAAGACGATTTAAGTAAAAGTGTGACTAAATATAAAAAGAACTGATGAGAACGGTTTCCAACCACAAGGTGCCCATATCCCACAACCAGAATACTAAATACTCGCTAATGATTATGTAAATAATTGAAAATCTCTGATTAAATTAAATTAATTTATCAAAATATTCCTGATTATTTATTTCTATTCCCTTATTGAAGTATTACAAAAAAAATGTATTTCTTAATATTGTTATATTTATTACAAATATTTCGAAGATTCCAAAACTATATACAAATATATTTATCAATCCTTAATTCCGAGTAGAAAGAACTAGTATTGGTAGCTATTTGACCTAAATTAGAAGAGCCATTAAAAATTTGTAAATAAATTGTCTAAGTATTATTTCAAATGTACAATAAAAAATGATTATAAAATGATGTAAATTAAAATTATACTCTAACTCTAAAAATGTATATTTCTATCCAAATATATTTTTCCTTTTAAAAGATGGTAATGTTTTGTGACTTAAATTTCCTATTCACGAGTATAACTTTCCATCAAGAAGTAATCAATTGGATTTTTTGGTCGTTTATATAATATAATAAACAACAATATTTATTTACCCGCGTGGGTTTACTTTATAGATAAAATATGTATGAACAGCTGATGTAATCTCGAATATAAATGCAGTCATAACTAAATTTAAGTAGCATCATTTTCTACAAAATGTTATAGCATAAATATTATAAGATACTACAATTATATTTATTTAAAAACAAATATTTAGGTTGATTGACCTATACATTTCAGCTTCTATATAGAATTTATTACTTTAGTTTTAGACAATTAAGTTTTTAAACCGTGTGAATGTATATGTTTACTCTTAGAAAATCGTCCCCATTCTAATAAGAATCATTATATTTCATGAGAATTCTCATCAATCAAGATATTTTGAATTCATGTAAATAGTTTTGCAGTTTATTAACTTGCCTACGCTATTTATTATAACTACATTTAATAAGAGTTTTTCTCATTATTGATAACAAACCAGCAGATTCATCACCAGTGAGTATTTCCAATAAATTTGCTATTCCATAAGGGTCGGCAAACCGGGGTAAATTACCCCAAATGGAGTGGAAAATTTTGGAGGCAATGAAGACGTTTAGCAATTAAAATTCTATGTATCCATGAGCAAATATTCAAATTAATTACCCGCTCATTTTTTTATCCAAAAACAGTTTATATGTACATTTAACTAAAAATCTTTATATAAACTTATATTTCTGTTATTTTTCAAACTTTTTATATTCATTCATTACAGTATACAAACGTAAACCAAATTAAATTATATTCAAGTATTCAAATTACAAGGAAAAAAATGAAGCGACAATATCGAAAGGTCACGCATCATCTGTTTGGCAATAATTCGTTCGTCGCAGAGGTTATTTTTTTTTTATATTAAAAAAATACGTGTATAAAAGATGATCGGTTTTAGTTTTTCGGCACAGTCAGTTTACTCGACAGACCAACAACAACACAAAAATGAAATTGGTGCGTACATAATAGTGTGAATTAAAGACGGCATTTTTTTATTTAATAATTGTAAATTTGTAGATCATTGCTTTCGCCGCTCTCGTTGCCGTAGCTTTGGCTGCTCCACAACACAAAGAGGATAAGGATGCTTACGTAGTTAAGCAAGAGTTGGACAACATCGGCGTCGATGGATACCAACACGCTTATGAGACCAGCAATGGAATCTCCGCCTCTGAACAAGGACAACTCATCAACGTTGGAACTGAAAACGAAGCCATCGCCGTCCGTGGACAATTCTCTTACATTGGTGCTGATGGTGTCACTTACACTGTTACCTATGTTGCCGATGAGAACGGTTTCCAACCACAAGGCGCTCATATCCCAAAAGATGATCACTAAACTACTATAAAAACTGATAAAAACACCTGAATAGCAAATTAAATTATTTCTATATATTTTGTCTTGTTTTTCCATTATCCTCTTATTTATGATATTCACAACAATCGATTAACATGATATTGAATTTTTCATATCATGAAACTCTGGTATTTATTAAAATATACAGTGGAACCTTGCTTAACCAGTTTAATCCGTTCCAAAATTTCCGGATTTTTACTCGTTTAGTGAAACATATTCAGAAATGCACATAATATGTGTACACAAGTTATAAAATTATGTAACAGGCGCGCAATCTGGGACTTCTCTTCTCTTCGTAACTCGTTATGCGAAACGTTGCTCGTTAAACGAGTATATTTTCCTTACAATTCATTTTTCTCATTAAGCGAGGTTCCACTGTATAAATAAATATATATAATAATAATTACAAATGTATTAGTACTTTCAACCAAAAGGTTAATCGAAGAACTTATGCCAAAAGAAAAAAATATACATAATTAAGCAACCGAAAGATTTCATGGTTCTTCTAACAAGAATCTATTAAAAACAGTTTTACTAATGAATATAACAATTTACTGGAGATAGCCGAATTATGTTGATTTGATAAATAAATAATGAAAATTACATAATTGTTCTATATTTATTATAAAAAAGACTACTAATATCTGTTCATATTGAAATTAAAATATTTACTAAATAAAAATTTGTCGTGTACTGTAAATTGAACGATAAACTACAGAATTCAACATAATAAGTTGAATCACATAATGAAATATAAGACTAACATCAATGATTTCTCATATAATTTATATGTGTTCAAAGAACGACATAGAATCGTTTATTTGAAACGAAATTTTATTAATTAAAACTAATAAAGAAAATAGTTATTCAGAAAGCTAAAAAAAATAAATTTATGGAAGGTTTGGTCCGATATAATTGATTTAAAATTGTTCTTATTATTTATAAATTAAATATATCAGCAAATAAGAATAATTATAATTATTTATTATTATTGACAATAGTACTTTTCGTCTGATATTTATTTTTATAAGACTACATTATGACAATATTTAGAGTGAAAACGTTCATCATTTCTTATATCGACGTATATTGTGTTAAATAATTCTTATTAAAACGCAAGGTCTCAACAAATACTCTTCTAAGATTAACATATTTGAGAAATAAACCTAAAGGTTATTAACGTGTCAATTAATTCATTAATTCTTCGTGTAATTTCTTTATAATTAGTATAATTAATGTGACAATAATCAAGAAATTGTTCACGCCCACTCGCATTTGTTAACAGATGAATCGGCGGCACACGTAATACCCGATGAGAATAAGATTCCAAAAATTTAAGTAAAAGTTATGCGACAAGAATTAGAGGTCATCGGACATCTTATTTTGCAATATTTTCTAGTTAGTGAGTCGTATATTTTTTATATGAAATTTCACGTATAAAAGATGGTCAACCGTGTGTTTTGACCATAGTTAGTTCAATCAACGAACCTACAACAACCTCATCATGAAACTGGTACGTTGAGAAGTGTTAAATGAAGAATTGGGTGATTTTATTTAATAATTGTAACTTTTTAGATCATTGCTTTCGCCGCTCTC